>NC_060271.1:91093292-91130637 GCF_021613505.1 Equus quagga
AGTGTTAGTGTAGCCAAAATGGTGGATCGAAATTCTTTCCAACAGGATAAATATTAACTATTAGTAGTTCTGTCTTGTGAAATTAGCTGTAGTTTTTCTACGTGACTGATGTCTTCTTAGGTTAAGAATTTTACTGCAAGAGCTGATCCTCTGTACAGTGGGCTCTGCTTGTACAAAGCAACATTTGAATAATTCCCAAACCTCCGCTTTGGTCATCTTCATCTTTTAGTCTAAAATCCTATCAATCAAGTTTCTAGAAAAAGAAATCCCATGTCTAGATTCACCTAAGATGTGGAGATAAACCATATTCACTTGGGCATCTTTTATATATATAAGTCACTATAGTTGGAACTCTGGGAAATAGGGAGACATGAATTTAAGTTTCAACTGGGGGCTTTTGGCATTCAAATTTCCACACTACTACCCTTTCATAATTTACTCTAATGGCACATTCTTACTGAATGCAAAAAATATCCAATGTATATTTATTAAGCATTCACATGAAGTCAGGCAATTCCACTTAAATCCAAAGATTTACAAGTCTTGCGTCTCTGTTCTTGTCCTCAACTAGCTCACAATCTAGAAGGAGAAGCAGACATGTCAAAACCAAACTACAATTCCATGTGAAAAATACCAGGCATCTCCTAAGTAGGGCATGCAAGATGATCCATTGATCTCTTTTTGTACTTAATGTACATAGCATAAATGTATAAACTAGGACACTAAGATTTTAAATTCAAAATTTAAATTTTCTTTAACATGAAAGAATATGTTTATGTCTTTATCTCAAATGTAGATGTTTTCATAATTCATTTGGGAACTAGCATCATATAGTAGTGGTCATACTACGCAGGCGAGGTTTGGAGACTTTAATTATAGTCTTAGTTATACTGCTAGTTAGTGTGTCCTTAAGTGAGTAATTTAATCTTTGAACTATATGAGATTCTGTGTCTTATCTCTTTCTCCCTAATTCCTCCTCCTCCTAAATAATAAGCATTTATTGAAAGATTACTTTGGGTCAAAAAATAATTAGAAAAGTTAGAAAACTTAGAAGAGTTTTCTTTTCTAAGCAATGTATTAACCCAATAGATTTTAAAGCAACCTTATGAGGGAGGTACTATAATCTCCATTTTACAAGTGAAGAGACTGAAGTAAAGATGTTAAGTAACTTGCCCAGGGTGGCAAAGCTAAGAAGTGGCAGGCCAGGAGTCTGAAGGTTGGGCTAGAGAATTTCTAAAATAATTTTTAATTCTAAATTCACTGAGTTTCTTATTATGGTGCCAAAGTCTCATTTAATAATGCATTGATGATTTATTGAACATCTGCTATGTGCCAGACATTGGGTTAGATGTGGATTATATTAAAATGAAAGAAGGCTCAGAGTCTATTGGGAAGATAGTCATGTAAACCTATATCTATGGGAACTCAGAAGAAAAAGCATGAACTGGCCAGGAAATGTCAGAAGAAGTGATATTCACCTCAGTCCTAAAGTAGGAGAGAGAATGACAGGTAAACAGGGCAGGTTGAGGGATCAGAACAGAGAGGACAGCATTGCCAGGGAGTAAAAGTGAGGGAGAATGGTGTGTTTGAGAGACTGAAAGTGTCTCCCATGGTTAGAACCGTGTTGTTTTTGGGGGAATAATAGAAGGCTAGGAGTGAAACAGGGCCAGATCCTGAGCAGCCTTCTTTGTTGGGTGTGGATTTTAGCCTGTAGTGGATAATGAGTTACTGAGAGACTTTTAGGGCTGGAATGATATGATTAGATGTGCATTTTAGAAGTTGTGTTCTGGCTTTGATGTGGCAATTAGAGAGGAGGGATGTGAGGCTGAGGGCTGGGAGTCCAGCTTAAGAATATTGAAATTGTTAGTTCACTCGCTCACTCATCATTTATGAAATTCTATTAGTTTATTCATTCATTTGTTTAACCTATATTTTGTGTGTGCTTACTATGTACCAGACACTGTTCTCTGTACTTGAATGATATTAGTGAAGAAAATGGGCAAAAATCTTTGCCTTTGCGATTAAAGTCTAGCATAGGTCGTGTATGATTGCAAGAAAGGACTTGCTTAGCAGGGCAGTGGGTTAGAGAGAAGGAGATGGATTTGTGAGATATTAAGGAGGCAGAACTGACAGAACCAGTGATTAGGACTGAATCATGAATTTTTAAAGCAAGATCTGAAAACCCATAGAGAATCAATCCTCTAGTAACAGAAAGTGATCCCAACAGCTAAAAAGGGAATTTACTCTTCAAGAAAGCTGGGGGAAAGTAAATCAGTCAAACTGATTTCGAGGGGAATGAGGACAGAGTGGAGAGGAGTCGGTGGCCCCTGGGAACATTCTCTGGGCCATCAAGATGATTCATGAGACTGATGATTGTCAATTGCCTGCTACTAACGTTCTGACCTTTAACTCCAGAAGCTCCAGAAGTTTCCAAAGCAAAACTTCCTCTTGAAAGCTTTGATTTGAAATTTGGTGGAGGAATGAATATAATGTCACTGACAGCTATGTTCCTAGAAAGGACTTCCTGAATGCAGAACAATTGGACATAGAGACTTTATACCATGAGTTTAGATTTTCAGGCCTTACATAAAGCACAAGTCTGGTGATTGTCATGCCCAATCAGGGTAAGAGTGAGGCCCATCTGTTTCAAACTTTAAAGAATAACAAGTCAACTTTGTAAATGAAAACAAATAGCAAGTCTACATAGAGTTAAGTCACACTGAATACTTTGCAAAAAGTCTTGACAGGTCACAATACTACTTTGCCACATGTGGTCTCATTGACCTGCTAAGGTAGATAAAGCTCTGTAGAAATAATAACCAACAAAAAGAGGCTGGATAAGTGGGTAGTTAGAACATAAGCTCTTCATGGCTCTTCAGGGCTTTTTCTAGCATTGGTGTTGATTTGTTTGAGGCAGACGTTGGGTCAGATTCTTGACTCTTGTGTGCCTGTTTGTCCACTGGGAGAGGGGGAAGCAAGGCTGTACTTGGCACCCAGACAAGGTTCATGAAGTGCTTTAAGAGCCTAAATTGAGAGGCTGTAACATCAAACAAAAGAGAATAGCATTCTATTTTTATTGATGGCGTGAATAAGATGCATAGTTGATTTGACTGAAAATATCTCTGAATTTAAGAGTCTTTTCAGAAATGAGGAATGATTGGCAGAGGCCCAGAAGGCAGGGATGTCATACATTTTGGTCCCAGCCATTGTCACTTGGCATCTAAGGGATAGCTTTGAGCTGGCCTCAGATCCTCATGGGCTTGGAGGGGTAAGAGAAGGAGAGCAAGCAGAGAGCTCCTTCTCCACTGTTGGGGCCCTATGACAAGCTGCTGAAATAACTTTGACACCTTGGGGCTGTTAATATGAATTTAGAGAAGCCATCAGTCTTGGGGAGATGAGTGATAAAATGCAAACAACAGGGAAAGAAAGGTTCTTTGTTTCCTTTCCCTTTTCCTGGTGTATGGCTAAACAGGTTAAACACCTGTGAGAAGAGGGTGCTTCAGGGACACCCTCGTACTCAAATTGTTCCTGGGTGTCTTGGAGATTGCAATCCTCTCCTTGTGCAGTGATTAGTTGCCTCTTCATCACTGGCAGGGCTGGCAGCGAGGAGCAGGGCCTTCACCTGCAGGTGTTGCCATGGCAAAGGACACTTGGAATAGATTCAGGCAACATTAAAAGGCAAAAGTGAAAATGAGAGTAGAGAGAAAAATAGAAGCTTGATTCAAGGAGACATTTGAGTGGATCAAATGGCATCCCTCACAATAGCCATCGCCAAGCTTGAGATCAACCCCACCTTTTTCCTCCTCTCTCCTGAGGGTCTCTGGGTCCTGGTCATCTGGGGCATAAGCTGACTTTTTTTTTCAATCAAAAAAATTTTTTTAAATACAGCAAGATTTATTGTTCACACACTGTAAAAATTATTCTGCTCCTAGGGACATGGTTTGGTTTCTTGATCCAAACAGAATTAAGAAGTTATGAAATGAGAATTGCTTTATGGACTCTATAAAACAATTCTTTTTCCCTACTCAAAAATCAGCTAGCAAAGTGTCTCGTTTTATCTGCTACTCTTGATTTTCCTCTCATTACCACCTTCTTTACCGTCCATGTGGCTTCTCAAGGAAGCCAAGCCACATTTCTCCTGTGTCACTCAGAGAGACTTTGCCTTAACTTTCACTTGGCTTGCACATTGAATTCAATTTTCTCTTTCTTCCCACTTCTACATTTTTGCCTATTATTCAGAATAATCTGGTTTATTCACTAAGCTTCCCCAGAACTTGAGGATATTTATGGTCAGATTTCCTACAAGTCATTATCCTCTAAGTTACAGAACTATCTATATATCTCTCTGTGTATTTTAAGAATTTCCAGTTAAAGCTAGTGACAGATTCCCTTTTTTCACTCCGATTGGTTAATTTACGTTTTCTACATGGTGATGTTAATAATAATAGTAATGTTGAATATGTGTTGGATGCATAACCAGTTGCATCATTATCCTTGAGACAAAGCCCGGGTGTAGGTGCTATCTCAAACCTCCCCAGTGTTGAGGAGTCATGTGGTAAAGCTTCTTGGGGTTACTAGAAGGCAATGCCTGTTCCATGGGAGATATTCAATATGCATTGGTTTCCTATGTTTCTTATAAAATCTTGTAAATGAAATGTGCCATGCCAGTAGCTGCCCTGACTCTCTAGCATGGCAGAGTGAAAATGTGGGGATCATCTAGCCCTTGGGAATGTTGGTGGAGAACTTGGGACTGGGAGAAACATCAGTGGAACTATTTTATGTATGCTTCTGAACTGGCTGAGAAAGATCAACTCACTCTTGGGTGCTGTTCTACTAGGAACTGGGTTTGAAAATACGATGATGTTCCTTAGAAATGGAATGGTTTGCAGATTACTCAGATATATATACCGCATTGTTGGTAAGCACAGGTACTGGGGTTATCTGCCTACTCTCTGGGCCTTTGGTTTCATCCCATTTCTGTGTTCCCTGTAAAATTGAGGAGAAAGTTTCTTAAAAATGAATCTTATCTTATGTAACCTGGGGTAGGATTAACCTTGTATGGCCGTCATCTTAAAAGTTAGTTCAAATAAACAAAGGACTTTTCTCAAGAAAGGTCAGAGGGAGGTTGCCCTGTGACGTCTGTTCTGAGATAGAACCTAGAAAGGACTCCTAAGTCCCATGACGAGAAATTGTCATTTAAATGGATGGGGATAGGAAATGGCAGAAAGAGAAGTGAAGAGGGCCTGGCACTGAAATCTAGTTCTCCTACTCCGGAGGTTAGTGTAGTTCCTGTTTGCTAGGTACAAAGAAAATAGCCTCCAAAGTGAGTACTAACATTATTTGATGTTTGAAGGTCAGCGTGGTAAAATTCGCCAAGCCATTTTTCAGGTAGACAAGATATATTGTCTACTTGGAAAAAATTATGTTCAGAGATTGTTACAGATTTTCTGAATATTCTGACCAAATTTTGACCTGGTCATACACTCTAACCTACTGTCAACATTCCAACATGTTATATGTGAAGCTGACACACGAGAGTGATTTACTCTCCACTGAGCAACTCCTTTATTCCATACTCATACTGTCTTATAGTAAGGCCCAGAAGTTCTTTGATGGGATGAGAAGAATTAATGCCAAAGTTGAATGAGTTACAGCCGCTACCACCTAATTAAAATGATTTTGTGCCAGTTGCTTTTGTTGGGTTGGATCCACACATAATATAATTTTAATCCTGTTTGTATACACTCTTGGGATAGATTTGAGATCAGCGTTGCCGTTTAAGTGAGGTTAATCAAGCGTATGGTCTGCAGCTTTTGTTTCTCCACTGTATGTGAAAGGTGACCACTGCTGATGGGTTACCCAACTGGCCGCTTACTCTATTAACAAGCAAGAGGTGGTTTTCAGTGTCTGATCATTAACCCAGCCTCAGCCCCAGCGACTCTTTCTGCCTAGTCCTTGGAATGGTGCAGCTGTTGTCAGTCACAGAGGAGAACTCTAGTTAGGAACTGCTTTGCTTTGGCTGTGGCTATGTGCCTCCACACGAGGGGAGGGGGAAGCAGAAAAAAAAATACAACTCCCCTAAAAAGCAAACACCATTTTTTGTATGCCTGGCTCTGTTTATGTATATAAAATGGACATTATGGTGGAGTGAAAAAGACCCTCGTAAAAATCCTTCTTGAAAACTATTGCTGCTGACAGCCGTGACCTCTGTGAGTCTGCATGTTTACCCATAATTCATAATTAACAAAGACATTAGAACTGCCACAGGAGAATTCTGGGCTTTATTTCTTTCTAACTGGGCAGTACTAATGCTGGAAGTGCTCCCAAATCAGTGATTTAACATTTCAGGAAATCTTGGAGAGGCAGCAGAAGCCTCCTTATATAGCTCATACGCTGGGACTTTGGTGATACAGATAGGGCCGAGATAATTATTCAGCTCTCGTTATTGCTGGAGCTCTGCACCTGATCCCCGAGCCATTAGAGCACTCTGCAGGTTATTACAACTATCAAACATCAAGGTCTCTTTTCTAGTCTCTTGACTATGTGGTTATCATTTTACTTCTTTTAAATCCCCCATCTGCATAGAAAGCCTCTGTGTTTTTTACTGAGATCTGTTCACAGCCTTTCCCCCCACCCCCTTCTTTATTGCTCCCCAAATGGAGCCCTTTTCTTACCAGCACATTAGCATAAAAATATAAACCTCATGCTTCTCCACTTGTATTGTTTTTATACCCTCTCTCTTGTTTGATTTCCTCTCTGAGGCTGTGCACACCTACACTTTAATTTGGGCAGTGAATGAGTCAATGAAAGAGAATTCTCTGGAGCTCAAGGAAACCATGATAATATAATTTCAGATGATGGGAGTTGTCAGTGCCCGTGTTTAACCTTCCGCTTAGTTGAGGGTCCCCTTAACTTTATTGTATGTTTCTGCATATTGCGGCTGGGTCTTAGATGGTCCCGAAAAATAGCGGATTCCAAGAGACTATAGTGACAAATTGCAAAGAGGGGTTTTGTATTGTGAATGTATTCAATGATTCCTTACTTTTTAATCTCCTCACCAGAAAGTGTTCCCTTTCTTGGAATTTAACATGAAGCAGTCTCTTTGATGAAATATATTTTCAGTTTTGGTCAGAATCTGGTGGGGTAATACGTTTGCTTCTAATACTTTTCTAGCAAACTATAACATGATCCAAACCAGACAGCTCTGAATATTCTGGGCATGGTGTCAGCTATCTAGGGGCAGGCAGTCACTTATGATATATAAAGATAATAGTATAAATTAAGAGTCTAAAGCAGACCTCTGTGGATTGCATCTTAAGTGAAAACAAGTTGCTATTTCTGGATGTTTTACACAGCCTCATTCCCCTCAGAAATCTTTATTTTGCATGCGATTTCCACCAAACACCTGTAAAAAAGGCATTCCATCCACTGCGGCCTATCTGAAGAAAAAGCTAATCCACAAGGGGTGAGCGGCAGTCACAGACAGTATGGTGGGGCTACGAAACATATGGCTTCCTCACTTAATATTGCTGCACAGTCGTCCCACACCATATTCCCTTAAAAGGGCATTAACTCTGTAGCCAAATTAGCGGACTATAAAGCAAGTGAAAATAGAGGCATTCTTTGATGTTATGATTAAAAAAAAAACACCCAAAAACTATGAAACAAGACTTAGTGTCTATCCTGTGTGTGTGTGTAGTGTGTTGCATGTAAAAAATGAAATACAGAGAGGTTTCAAAGATAGCTAGTGCTTTTATCATGAGCAGTGAAAGTTAAGTAATTATATGCTTTAATCTGTACTTTATTTTAACAGCCTATATGGAGAAACCATCAGATTTTTCTAACTTTTAGAAGAGACTGGATCCTTTTAGGATCTCCGCCTGCCCCTTCCTGCTGAACCAAGGAGGTTTTAAACATAATATTCTCCTCTTTGGTTAACTTACTGGTACATGTGTATTTTCTTCCTTAGGAGCTAAGGAGCATAGGCTTCAACACCAGATATATGTCTATTAACATAAATTCATGTAGTCAATCAGCATGTGGCATTTGTTGTGAATTAAGTTTCCCCATAATCAATGAGAGCGATGAGAATGCTTCCCTCTGGGAACTTTGTATTACTGTTGAATCAGTTGGATACTGTCAGGGGTTCCCCATTTTGTATGTAGTTTTATTTTTGCTACTATATGCAATTCTTTTTACGTCATACATGGTGATGCTTAATATTAGAATTTTTAAGTCAAAATCTTTCCAATTATCTAGTCTGGCCCTCTTATTAATGAGAAAACAGACCCAGAGAAGCCAAATAACTTGATCAAAGTCACACAGTCTAGCTGGTTAATGGCAGACTTTGGTTCTGGTCTCTTGACCCTCATCCTTATTCTATAAGACATTGCTGCTTCCAGTAATTATATAATTATTTGTATCCCCAAAGCAAGGAAAAGCACCTGTGAGTTTTCCTTCCAGAAGAAATGATAATTTGTTCTTAGCCATCCATTCTCTCATTGGTGAAAAAATGCATAAATTTGCAAGATGGTGGGCCAGCAATATGGCAAAGGCCTTTTCTTTATATGACAACCAACTGACCCCTAAATGAATTGAACCTATGACCCCCTTCCTCATTAGCTCCAAAAAAAAGCTAACTAGCCCAGAAACAATTGTTACAAGCAAGCTACAACACAAATCCACCATGTTATTCCTATGGGATTAATTAGAGAGCTAAAACAATGCTTTATCTTTGAAAGACATACAAAATCATATTGTTATGTTCTTCTGGCTTCTGAACCTCTTGAAATTTTATGCAAAATTTTATGTAAGAGCAAATATACATTGCTCTGGGGAGATGGTTCCAAGTTTTCATAAGATTTTCATAATATGTGTGTGTGTGTGATCCAAAACAGGTTGAAAACAATTGTTCTATTTCATGGTCTAGTGATTTGTGCTTATGTCATTCCTGGTGCTGGTACTCTACCAAAAACACAAGAATTGCATTATGCTTCGCTAAACTAGAGGAATATATTATTTACTTTTTCCTTGAGGAGAAAAGAAGGAATAGAAAGTAAATATACACATGTGCCCCTTATAATAAGCACTACATCAATAAAGACTAATTTGGGATATTATGACAATTTAGTTAATGCTAGTTTGAGCAGAGATGGAAGTCACCCAAATCTTGAGTGCCGACTTTTGCATACAATGAGAAAAATAATGTTGCAGGCTTAAATGTGGGGAACATGTTGGTATTCAGGATAAGGAGAATAGAACAGGCAAAGAATAAAATGCTCGAATATTTGACAGCATCCTTAACTTACTTAGACGCTGTATAAGAAATAAATTGTCTGTAGGACCTTTCTAGTCATCAGGGGGTTAAAGCACTATAAAGAAGCTTGCATATGTACTTTGTTATCCAAGAAACAGATAGAGAGATGTCGTTCTACTGATATATTACATAAATCATGGTGCCAGCCCAGAAAAACAACAGATGACCAATTTGTACAAAGCATTTTTTCCTTATGTTACATTTATTTAAAATACATTAAATCGTTGTGCTAAAATTGAGGCAGCTGGCAGTCCAGGCAACCTTATAAGATTTGTGTTTTCTGGAGCCAGGCCCGTTCATTTGGAAAGGTGGATCTTTTGGGCTAGTATATTTGCTTAGTCATATGCCAAGCCCTTGGGGAGCACAGGTAGTCCAGAATTTACCATGCATTCATTTTTTAGTTTTTATCAGAAATCTCCTGACAAATGGAAGTCAGATGGTTGATACCCATTTACTCCCAAGTGAAGTCACTAATTAATGATAACAAGGCTCAACCCAAAGAAAAAGACTCATATGGGATGGAATCTGAAAAATCTGGCCATTTTCCAGGGGCCTCTTCTCTACTATTTCATGTTCATTGATGTTGATGTGATGCCTACTTGATCTTAGGAATAAAAGTGAAGTCTGAGTTGAGTGAGTTTATATTAAAGTGATTCAAGCAGGGGCCAAATTTGTTTGTGGAATTTTAGTGTGTGCTGTTCTATTTTTTTAGCCCATGGCTTTCACCAAATTCTTAATGGGACTGATAACCCTCTCAAAAGGGTAAGAATCACTGGTAAGGGTTTTATATATATTCAATTAAGCCAGCTTCCAATGTCTATTGTCAACCACATTCATAACTAATGCTGGATAACCCAGGGCCAGAACAGAGAAGCCCATCTCAAGTGGTCTATTCTCACATTTTTGCAGCTTACCCTCTAGGGATGCAATGGTCTTAGAGGGTTGTGATAGTGTGAATACCTACTAAACTAGCCATCCAATTTGAACTTGTTGGTTTCAACAAATTTTTCTTGCCTGTTGGCCAACAACTGGAAGATGGAAGAGATTTCTTCAAGAAGCTGAACCTTGAGGTCACCCAAAGTGATAGGATTCTATTTAGATTCAACCACAATTTTTGTGTTCACAACATACTAGGAACATATTTGCTAAATTTTTAAGGACTTAAATATACTTTTTTCCTTGGGATACTGAATTACAGCATAAGAAAGAAATACAAAACAAAGTCTGTTTTCTTAGTTTATGATCATCATGGAGAGATTTGTATTTTGGGGAGATGTAAAAACAATTAAAGAACAGTTACAGACCTAGAATTGTACCCAGTTGAGTGTCAAAATATGTCATATAGACAGAGATAGCCATGACTGGTTAGAAAAAGCAGAAGTTATGGAAGATCATTTACCTAAAGAGGTCATTTTGGAAAGTCTCTATAAAGGAGGCTAATGGAAGAGTTAGGAATTGAAATAAGTCCTAAACTGCAAAGAAGATTTAGATGTGTAGCATTGGGGGAATGTTTGATAGTGTTGGCTGGCAATGAGACCCACCTGATAGATTCATAACACCACAAGTAGAGTGAATATATGTCAAGTTTTATTTGTGAGTACTTAAAAAAAGTGGGTTAGTGGCTTCCCACATTGGAGGACAAAAAAAAAAAAAAAAAAAAAAAGCAGGGAGAAAGCAATTAAATTTTTTTCTTTAAAAATTAAGCATGTGTTGCAAAGTAACAGGGCCAATCTTGAGGAATTGAAAATGTTTCCACCAAGAGCAAGCCTGGAAAGGGCGGGAGTGAAATGCTCTTGAGAATGATATTAGAGCTAGATCCAGAGGTTCTAGAATCCACTTCACTCACAGTAGAACATACTCATGGCAGAGTATCCAGCATTAGGAGCCCAGGACAAGAAGATACCCTCAGCAAGTAGTTTTGGTTGACTTTTAACAGATTCAGACAACCCTGGGATTTCTTATTTTCATCTCAACCAACAGATATATTATTTATATACTGTTAATTAGATCTTTTACAATGTGCATATGGAAAGATTAAAGTGTAGTAGGTTAAAGTAGAACATACATGCTATAGAATACTGCAAATTAGTAACCAATAACCTCGTGGAAAATTAAACTATTTATCAGTCTAAATTTTTAATTGATTTGAAATCGTGTCCAATCATTTTTTTCCATTTGAATGTGTGACACATCTTGAAAATTGTCAAATTAATGGCAAAAGAAAGTAATTAGATAGATCTCAGTCTTCTACGAAATTATCAAAATCAGAACCGTGGCTAAGTTTAAAAGTCTCAGTTTACTATAACATTTCTTTCTTTCCTCTCTCCTTCTTCTCTCCCTCCTCCTCTCATTCTTCCTCTCTAATAATGAGTTAGAGTTTGATTCAACTATCAGGAGTCGTTTCCTCATGCAAGGGGAATGATATCTTTATCTTAATAAGATGTAAAATTTTAAGCAAATTGATAATAAAATCTATGATCTCCACCCTATTTGAATACACCAAGCATAGTCGAGGATAACAGTAGAATATAGAGGTTCAGTGATCAGGCTTTGGGATCAGAAGGACATGAATTTGAATCCTGGCTACTTACATGCTATGGTCAAGTTACTGAAACTCTTTGAGTCCCAGTTTTCTCATCTGTTAAATGGGTACAATAAATCACACTTCATAGACTTGTTTGAAAAATTAAATAAGATAATATATGCAAAGCACTTCACACAATACCTGGAACACAAAAAGCTTACAGTAAATTGTACCTTTTGGTATGGTACTCACATCTGACGTTAGGCTTGACTCTTCAGTTGTAGCTATTATATTAGCTTGGCCCGTGGAACATCTGAGAGACATTTTCCCATCACTTTCACATAAAAATTTATATGCTAGACTTTAGAAAATAGATCCTGTTTGATTATTGACTGCATCCTTGAGAAATAATTATTTAAAATGTAGACTTAGCCTGGCTTTGCATCTGGTCGCGTTGGAAGCCCTCTCCCATTGCTCATCTTCAGCAGGGAGCAACGCAGTGTTGCTGAACTGGCTGTGATCCCGCTGAACTCCTGGATGACAAATCCTCCAAATTGGTTAGTGTGCACATTTGGTAGCTTTTTTTTTCACCTGACAATCTTAATATATGTTTTTATTATATGCAATCCATGTCCTAAATGCTAATTAAAGTGGAGATCAAATAATTCTCTTGAGTGTAGAATATGCATTTTTTTAGAATCCTCAAATAAAGATTTACAAAATAGGCTAAAACAGCTTCTCTCAAGTGGTTACAATACCTTCCTTACAAATTGGCTGGAATAGATATTTACCTGATTGACCGTAACTGTCCCCAAAGATAAATCATAAATCTAAACTCTTTAAGTGGTATATGGGGACTGAACCATTAGAGTCAATGAGAGTTGAGTGGCTAAAATCTCATTCTATGCTTTAAAGGTAAAATAAAAAAAAAAAATAACTGACTCTGTCTTTAGTCAAAACATTGTGGAAAATCATCTCAGCTCCTTGGGTAGATAATGCACATTGACGTAAAAGGTAAATACAGATTACAGCTATTGAGAACTTTCTGATATTTAGGCGAGATAATGCAATACTGAGCTTTAAAAACAGTAGTCTACATGTATGTTTATTTGACAATCTGAAATGTTTCCAGGAGGCTATTAGGACCTTTCAGGTAGATAATGCACAGAATGAAATTTGCGGTTATGTCCAAACATACCTTTAGAGGACATGACATTCTCCAATGACTCTACCATTATAGTCTAATATGTCAACTTTTGTTCACGCCCTAGGTTTTTTTCATTCGTTACATCTCCATTTCATTTTTTGTGTTTTCTATTCATACTCTCCAAAGCAGAACGATTTACTTTTCAAATGCATCCTACAAAAAAGCAGGCATCTTTATAGCTATGCTTAGATGGTGACACTGGCTGAAAAAAGCAAGGGATTTTGAAATGGGAGCCAAAATAATCCTGATACTTCGTGCACCAGGGACTAAAATCCTAGACCTGCCCTTAATGTGCCTCATTGTGAGTAGTTATTGTGGCCAAAATGTTGTGTAAACTCACTCTCTGTTCGAGGTACCTGGGAACGTGGTTGAGAATTAGGCTCCATTGCTTGTTATGAGTATATTTGCATATCTTCTGGGGAAAATGATCTTAAAAATAGAAAAGGAGTCAGTCTTTAGAGCATTGCTTTTCTTTGGTCACTTTGTTGGAGAGAATTTTAGAAAAGGAGCTGAAGGCTGGAGGCATACGGCTGGTTTATCCTTCCTTGAGCCTTTTTCACTGCCTGTCTTTAGCATCTTCGCTTCATTGCCCACGTGTCACCTGTGCTTAGCCATGAGGTGATATATCCTCTTCCATTCCAAAAACATTGATCTAAGTCTCCCTCCTTCTATTTTTTAATAAATCTTAGTGAAGCAATATAACATTCCAGGTCAGTCCTGTAGTGCTGTTCTGGCCTAGCTGGAGCGGCTGCTGCAGAGCATGGAAACTTGCTGGCACAATATTGCAAAGTGACTCTGTGGGGGCTGGACGACTTCCAGCCAGCAATGAACCACAGCCAAGAAACGCCAATATGGATAATGCAAACAAGAGAGATTTGGGGCACATTTCGATTTAACCATCTGATTTAATTGACAGAATAAATGCACCTGTCAACGGGTAATATTCTTGTGATTAGTTTTGGCTGTGATGATGAGATGATGTTAAAAGAATGTCAGAACAACCTGTCCTGGGACTCTTACAGGCAGTTTTGAGCGAGAGAAGGTCAGTTTTTAGCTAGTTCAAAGAAGTGGGATTATCCTCTTGAAATGTGAGGGTATTTTATGGAGACAGTGAACGTTTTATTTGACGTTTTCCCTCTGTGCTTAGCCTTCACCACAAATCAGACCAAGTAGGGGATAGAGGCACACAGAAGTAATAGGCTTTTGAATCTCTATGGCTGCTGGGGATAGTCCTCATTTGGAAACAGAAAACTCTAGGTATTAAGCCTAAAGCTGTACCTGAGTGGCCTTCCTTCCCCCAAATTGTGGTTCTTTTGTGTGTTTTTTTGAGGCAGATTAGCCCTGAGCTAACATTTGCTGCCAATCCTCCTCTTTTTGCTGAGAAAGACTGACCCTGAGCTAACATCCATGCCCATCTTCCTCTACTTTATACGTGGGACGCCTACCACAGCATGGCTTTTGCCAAGCGGTGCCGTGTCCGCACCTGGGATCTGAACCGGAGAACCCCGGGCTGCCGAGAAGCAGAACGTGTGAACTTAACCGCTGCACCACTGGGCCTGCCCAAATTGTGGTTCTTTGCTCCTGGAACAAGTGACATAAATAGAATTTCAGTGGGGTGAAAATTCAAAGAGGCCTTTAATTGAACTCCTCTTTTCCTCAGAGAAAATGTTGTAATTTATGAACTTAGAACAAATATTTTAATTAATACTCACTCTTTCCTTCATTAACCCTTTGTAGCCTAACCCCAATCTCTTCTTCTTGGAAAATGGTGCTTCTGTTGTTGCCAATGACTGAATAAGCAACTCTAATACCCTTCTCTTGGCTCTCAATAACTCATCTCTGTGCTATTTAACACTGTTGACCTTTTTGAAACCCCCACTTCCCTTGACTTTTATGACTGAGCTCAGACCTGTTCTTCTTGGTCTCCTCCTCTGGCCAGTTATTCTTTATCCACTCTATGTAGCCATTATCCAAACTCTAAGATCTGATCTCCTTCTATTTTCTCCCCTCATTATTCCTTTTAAAGATTTTCCCCCATTCCTATGGTGTTCCTCTTCCTCCTTCCACACAGGCCTCCTAAATTTACCTTCTAGAACAAATTCTATACCTAGCTCCTGTTCACATAATCAGTTTCCAGTAGGATGTATCCCAGACTGTATGAGTTGATCTGACTTTCCATTTTTACTGCTAACCATTATCCCTGTTATATCCACAATCTCTAAATCATGAATCTAAACTTTTTTGGAATAGAAATCCCTTTGAATATCTGATAAAGGCTATGGATTTTCTTCTTAGCAAACATTCATACAAACCTATATTCAAGGGTGATTCCTAAACTCTTTAAATTCTATCTATTAGCATGTTGAGGATTCACCATCTTTGGATCAATAACACCTGATCTGAACATCTTTGAGTCCTGCCTTTAGTTTTTCCCTACATCCAGCCACTGACCAAGTCCTGTAGGACAGTGTTTCTCAAAATCTGGACTGTCAGCCAAGAATCGTTTGGACTTTTTTGATCTCCCCTTCCTGAACCAGAGTTTCTTTGGATGAGACAAGGAAATATGTGATATTTGAAACAGGTACCACTTGGTTTGAGATCCACTGCTGTAGAGTGTGCTTTTGCTGCACACATTCCTTCCACTCTTTTCATTATGTCCTCATTGTCAACACCATTCTGCAGCTTCCATTACTTTTTACCTGGGATGTTGTAATAATTGCTACCACTGTTGATTGCCTACTTGATGCCAAGTGCTTTTCATGCCAACTTCTATAATAAATCATATAGCCTTACATTGCATTAATTTTTTTTGCTTCCTCCATTAGACTACAAGATCCTTAAATTCATGGGCTGTGTCTGTCCTGACATAGGGAAAGAATGCAAAATATTTTGAGTAAATAATATCTTTGCCTTATGAGAAAACTTTGGTGATTTCCTATTGGCCACTGAGTAATTTCTAAACTCCTTAGGAAGTCATTCAGGTTTCTATATTAAATTTGATTCCTCTTTTCCTTATCTAGCATTTCCTATGCTGTAGTCAAATATTCCTTCCCAAATATGCTCTTTGCTTATTCAACCTTTGTCCTTTTTCCTTGCTATTTTTCTGGTCTCAGATTTGTTTCTGCTCCATTCTATTATTAAATCTTTCTGGTCTTTCAGGCATTAGCACAGATATCACATTTCTTCACCTCTCCAGAATCTGATTTATTTTCAGAAATTATAGCACTTTGTATCATCTTTAAGCTACTAGCTTTTTTGTTTCTATTGTATGTAGTTGTATACATATATAATTTTTCCTATTACATTGTAAATCTATTAACAACAGTATAATGTTTTACTCACTTTGGGAATCTGTGCTTTATCTACAAGAGGGCCTTGCATGTAGAAGACACATAACAACTTGTTGAATATATCACTTGTCAGAAATTCAATGTGAGAAAGTTTGGTAAAATAGTACGTGTGTAAAATATTAGGTTTAAAAGGATTAGAGATAAATATATATTTCCAACCAAGGATCCTCATGACTCTTAACATTATGCTTAATTCTTGGATGAAGATGAACTAAAAAAGTTTTTGAGAAGACATCTTTCCTATGCTTAGTGTGAGATATATATCTAAAATGTCTTAAAACATGGTATTTTTGATACCCTAAGTGAATTATTGGTAGAGCCTGTAAGTTCCAATAGTTAGCAGGAGCTACAGATCTGCAAACTTCTCCAGGTAAGTATGTCTAAACTTTCACTTGGTGGCCAGTATTCCAGTATCCAAGGCTTTAGGATAACTTTGGTTTCACGCCTCTCCAACAGGCTTGAAGGCAAATCAACACTGACAATGTGAGTGGACTTCAAGTCCCATACATCTCTGTGTTCTCTTTAGTCTGGACTGACTCTGTTAACCGACTGTCAGGGGTAATACATGGTCAAGTGACATGAATTGGATTTGAATCTTAGACCCTAGAGTGAAAGATACAACTACTTTAAGATGTACTTTAGCAAAACAAAAGGGAAAATAAGCTAGCAATTTAAGAAGCATAAGTAGTATCTTAGGTTCTCTTGAATTCAAATGGCCACTTTTCTTTAAAAGAACTAAACTCTGGAATAGTTTTTCACCAATCCACAGATAGATCTGTGGAATTGACATGTCCAGCTGTTGGATGACACTGCTACCTCACCAACTTGCAGCTGAAAGTGAATTTATCTGGTTTTAAATAGGGTTACAAAGAGTGGGAGTACTCCAATGACAGTTTCAGAGGCTTAACATACCTCTAAACAAAGGGTTTGGAAGGGCTAAGTCTGATTGCAGATGTTCTTGGTAGCAAGTGGCTTTAAGCCTCATACTTCAGTCATTGAAACCAGATATTCTCATAGAGGACGTTGAAGCAGGGAAGCAGAGAGTGACTGAGTCCAAGCATGCCCTGCAGTTGCCAAATTCTCCAACACCATTCTGACCCTACTGCGTGAACGGTGGAGCCCTAGTAGAGAGCTCTAGAACTAACATGGACAAATTCACAGATTGACAAATTTACATGGGAGAGGAAGTGCGGAAGTGCTAGTATGGAAAGGTCTTGAGAACATAGATTACATACGTATTATGTAAACATATATTGTTAAATCGATATTTTACATTCATGGTTATTAGCACAGAGGCTTGTTTTTCTTCTGGATTGTTGGGTGAAGGTAATAATCTAGGTTTGGGTCAGAAAACATTTTCTGTAAAGGACATTATTCTGTAAATATTTTAGGCTTTTTGGGCCACATGCAGTCTCTGCCTCCTTTTTTTCTTCTCTTCCTCCTGCTCATCTTTCTCCTCCTCCACCTTTTTCTTCTTCCCCTTTAAGAATGTAAAAACTATTCTCAGCTCACGGGCCATACAAAACAGGCTACAGGCTGGATTTGTCCCAGGAGCCATAGTTTCCTGACCCCTGTTCTAGGTCATGAGATACTATAGTAAGTGAACTGTTTCCATACCAGCTGTGGATGGATTTACAAAATTCACAGAATTGAAAAACAATAAAATACTCCTAAACTTATGTCAGTCAACATTTATTTTTATTTTCAATTATTATTTGTATTCTAAAAATGCTTTATAATAAGTAATATAAAAATCAATTGCCATGTATTAAAATATAATTATGGAAAATAACTTCGGTTATATATTTTTAACTCAAGTAAATATTAGACACTGTAAATATCAAAAAGTTAATTTCTTTATTAAGAGAAGGGGTTCCAAAATGAAGTTTATTTTAATTTAATTAAATATGTAGAGACATACTTGAGTATTTGGTTCACTAATTCATCACTGCCATGAAAATAATCCCACATAAAACTGTCCCATGGCCGCGTAGCTTAGTTTTTATGTGATTCTAAGGTCAAAGTTATAGATTTCCTTTCCATGTTTCAATCCTTGGCCACCTACTGCATCTCTACTTCTAGCTCCTTTAGGTTGACCATAAAATTTTCTGTTAAAATTATTTTGCATGACACACATGCATAAAGCATGAATGCTGAAGTGGAGAGTTGGTGTCTTATTTGATTCCTGAGGTTATATGTATATACTGTCGGTTTTCTTTCATACTTTAGTTGAGAATATCCAAATACTGCATCTAGAGAGCAAAGAATAGGTTAAAAATAGTTTTTCAAGTAGTTCCTATGCATTGGCCTTGTCCTTAGTAGAGTTTGAAAAGTGAAGAATGAAGAATAATAGCTAAAATAAGAGGTTGAATGTGTTACAAAAAATAATGGGAGAATGTGGAAATGTGATTTGATAGTTTCCCTATAGGATTGTTACAACCTCAAAAATAGTTTTCCACTGTCAACATTCTTACTGAAACAGTATGTAAGAGAAGACATCGCAGGCCTATCAGATAACATACATTTAGAAATACACTTTAAGAATGCTGGGAATGGTCATTTTGAAATAAAGTAGAGAAATGATTTCTTATATTTGGATGTGGTTACCCCAAGATCCATACAAAAGGTCTTTCTTCAAACATTTTTTAATTGTGAAGATACAGTACAAATGGAATGAAGCACACATTCAGCTCTGTTCTGAACTGTGAGTGGATAATACTGCCCCAGTCCTAAATT
This sequence comes from Equus quagga, assembly GCF_021613505.1. Classification (NCBI taxonomy): domain Eukaryota; kingdom Metazoa; phylum Chordata; class Mammalia; order Perissodactyla; family Equidae; genus Equus; species Equus quagga. Next base: position 91,112,426 of record NC_060271.1, read on the forward strand.
TATTTCACTGTATTTTATATCGAGAAGTATGCTACTATTTGTGATGTTTCTTCCTAAGAATATTGTTTTTATACCAGACATTCTTTTCCACACAGCGTAAAAAAATGAAACTTTTATAGCTCAACATGGACTCCTAGGCAGTAAGATAGGGCTGTTTCTAATTATTCTCGTGGAGCAGTCATTAGATAGTCAGAATGAGGGTGGGACATGGAAAAGTCCAATTTTGCAAGTTATTTTGTTGCTTCTGTATCAGTGTACTTGGGACCAACTTTTTACTGTGATTACCGTTAACATGAGTTTAGATTCATGTAAAGGAGAGAAAAAAATGTTAGACTTTGTTTTCCAGTTTATTTAGACAACAAGTTACCCCAGCCTCTTAGTTCCCTTGTTCTTGACGTAACACACCATGCTTCTTCTATTTCTGCAATGTTCCAATATGGTGTCTTGAAGTTATCTGAGAAGGGCATTAAGTTTGATATTCCAGTGATATTTTTGCATTTTCATAGAGGGTTCTTAAAAACGAAGAACCTTTCAGACTCAAGAAAATGAAATGTAAGAGCAAAATGAACGAGTTGGTATTTTTGAATGTATACGTACGAAAACATGCAACCTGCAGACCGCAGTACTGCAGACTCTCTTCTCTCTGCATTTTCCACACAGGAGATGTATGGGTTCACCATTTTATAGTGCTATGAGAAATTTGGAAGATTCATATTTTTCAAATTTGGTAGTTCCTAGAATAATAGTATATATCAAAGAAAAGAATGGTTATCCTTAAAAGAAGCACATACTTTAATTATCCTTGCAGATCGTGTCTCCAGTATTTAGGCCACTATCATAGCCTAACTTCATCTCCACAGCTCCCTGGGGCTCCTGGACGGTGGCCTCTGTTTGAAGATAAGAGCACTTGGAGGAGACATGGGCTCAAGGCAACTCTTGTAGATTCTCTCTGAGCCAGGTTCAAGCTGCTCTTGCACTCGACAGGATGAAAGAACAGAGTATGTCCAAATTGATTCCTAGCTTGAAGCTTTCAACTAGGATATGAATCTGCCCTGTTCACCTTCCAAAAAGCTAATCCCAAATCAGTTTATGGGATTAGTGCAGTAAATCACTTAATGGTATTTGAGGCATTTTCATGAGAACTAGCTTTCGCTGGATGTTTTCTCTGATTTTATTCCACGCAGTAAGGTTCTTACTTGAACATCCCATAAACTATAAAGAAAGGGGGCTTGCAGCCCTAAATGTTGAAGGGAACCTTAAGCCTCTAACTCTGATCTTGTACAGTTTTAAAATCAAAACCCGCTCAAACTATACATGATCTTTTAACAGACAACTATTTGTCTGTGAGAAAGTGTATACATTCTGCTCTATGTCGTTATTTGAAGGAAAGATTAATCTTTGACAAATGCTGAAAAAGTCACTCTGAACTGAGTGAGTGATCAGTTTGCCAACACTAGATGTTTTGGCTTGATTTCCAGTTCTTAAAAGCAGGCTTAGAGAGGCAGCCTAAGTAGTGGAAGTACTCCAGCCTAATAGTGGAAGTGGTAAACTTTTCCAGTGGAAGGCAGTTTCCCATCTCCAGTATGGCTCTTTCAGCTGTTTTCTTCTCATCTCACCTTTATTCATTCAGTAAACATTAATCAGGTACCTGGTGTGTGCCATATGCTACAGTGTGCACTGGGGATGAATGGCCTGTGGTCCCTGCCCTTGAGGAGCTCCCAGTGACATTACTTATTTCTTGAGTCAGTCTCAGTTACAATGCTTCAGAGTCTATATAGATTCTTTTTAAATTTTGGTATAAAGCTATTTGCTTTGAAATATATGACATTTTCCCATTGATCTTTTTCGTAAAATTGGAGATATAGTTCTGAATTAAAAAATTATTCCATGGATGATTTCCATATTTGTCTGTCAGTAGCATTCTAGTAATTTTCATATTAATGTAATATCTTTTGGGAACTTAAGCTCTTGATTAAATGAGTGTGTGTGTATGTATGTGTGTATACCACTTATTTAAGGTGTACGTATTATCTCTTTTCACAATTTCAGCCCCAGAACAACAAGGTCAGCTTCAACTTCTTCAACTCTCTTCTCTTCCTTCGCTTCTTAATGTTTGTTAAAGCTGGACACAAATAGGACTCTCTGTCATTTAAGTATTTCTGTTTTAACGTGATGGAGTTTACTCAGGTGATTTTCTTTATATTTTTGAGGTTCTACACTGTATAAAATTAGTTAGCTCCCCCATAGTCATTTCTGGAAATTCATAAATCTGTTTATCAAGTTTATGAGCAGCCTAATTGCTTTAAATCTATTTTGAAATTCATATAATTACATCAGAGATGTATTGAAGATTTCTGAATTGAGGGCTTTATCAGTGTTTAGGCTATCTTAAAATTTGTTCATTATTTAAAATGAGGAACTTACATATTATTTATACTACTGTTTGCATAGAATTGAATAAATGAGTAGAAGGCCAATTTGATGATTTAAAGTTATATACCAGATCCCCACAACACGTTTTTGGGTGGAGTGACAGTCTTTCATTCAGGTAAGTGTCCTACATTAAATCAATGTCATAAGTAATACATAGGACCTTTGTGAGAAAGAAAATAAGTCTTAATCATGAAACAACTTTAGAACAAATGGAAAAATATACGATGCTTTTAAGTGGGAAATATTCTAAAAACACAATCACTCTAGAATTGATTAATAATTGTTATAAGCCTTTGTAATTAAGTTTAACTTACAATGTGTATGTGCTAAATGCACAAATCTTAAGTGCACAGCTCAAAGGATTTTTATAAATTGAACGTATTCATGTAACCATCAGCAGTATTTGAGAGTTCCAATTGTTTAGCACTCGTCATCACTTAGTATTGCTAATCCTTTTGATTTTAGCCATTTTCATAAATGTATGATTTTTTAGCATTGTTGCTTTAATTGGCATTTCTCTGATAACTAATCATTTTGAATACCCTTTCATTTTCCTATTAACCATCTGGTTAAACTCTTTTGTGCAGTACCTCTTCAAATCTTTTGCCATTTCTCTATTTTCCGTAATTTCTTATTGATTTGCAGAAGATCTTTATACATTCCAGATAGGAATCCTTTGTCAAATATATGTATTGCAAATATCTTTTCCTATTCTGTTTTGCCTTTTTTTTTTTGGTGAGAAAGATTTGCCCTGAGCTAACATCTGTTGACAGTTTCCTCTTTTTACTTGAGGAAGATTGTTGCTGAGCTAACCTCTGTGCCAAGCTTGCTCTGTTTTGTATGTGGGACGCCACCGCAGCCTGGCTTGATGAGTGGTATGTAGGTCTATGCCTGGGATCTGAACCTGTGAACCTCGGGCTGCTGAAGTTGGATGCACAAACTTAACCACTACACCACTGGGCAAGCCCCTGTTTTGCTGCTTGGTATTTGGTGTTTTGTGATAAAAGTGTTCTTAATTTAATGACACTTGATTAAATTGATCTTTCCCTTCATGATTAGTGCTTTTTGTATCCTATTTAAGAAACTTTGCCCATGCTTAGGTTGGAAGATATGCTCCCTATGTTTTGTTATAGAAGATTTTTTTTTTTTACCTTTTCTGTTTAAACTTTCCTATTAAGCTAAAATGTTAACTATATTAATAAAAATATTTCCCATTAACCTTTCCTATTAGGAATTCCTAATTCCCACTACACTTGATCTTTGTTTAGGTTGTAAGGTAGGGGTCATAGTTCATTTTTTTCCCAATGGCTATTCAGTTGATAAAGATTTTCCCCCACTGCATTGCAATGATGTTTCTGTTGGAAAGCAATGTCTATATACCTGTGACAATATTCGTGGACTCTCTATTTTGTTCCCTTGGTCTATTTATTGTCCAAGAACCATGATGACAAGTTTGCTTCCACCATCTATGATCTGACCCTTTCTGCTTGGTCATAAGCATTGCAGTTATGAGTCATTTATTTAAATTTTATGGAATTGAGAATGTCCTTTCCTTTAGGTAGATTTATTTGCCTGTCAGTTAGCAAACATTTTTCTATTTAACAATTTTTTGTGTAACATCACAGACTAATTATAGACTCAACTTGCTCCACTTGACTGTACTTACTTCTTTTTTATTCAAATACTGAGTCTATCAAAAATTGGAAATGGGAATTCCCTTAAAATGGCTTATTTGTTCTTTTTAAAACCAATAGCAGATATATTTGATAGCTTCCTCAATGTATTCAAATAAATTTTTCCAGGCATATCTCAAATTTTCATACCCATCATATAATTATTTTCCGATTTTATTATATTGAAATTAATATGAGATCAAGATATGGACACTAGTGTAGACATTATATTATTTAACGTGAAGATAAAGAACGACTTGCCAATTTAATAGCAAAGTAGAAATATTAATTTTATTAACTGCAATGTTTTCCCTTTAGTTATAACTTTACTTTCATTTCTTTTCTTGCTCTAATATAAGTGTTCTAAAATCTATTTTCCTCCTATGTGAGCTACTAACTTTACCTTTGTATCAGGCATAACATGTTTTTATTAGCTTTAATAAAATGCTAATAAAAACACGCTCAATATTACATGCTAAACCATGCGTTACGTTAAAATATTATTGAAAGATTTTTTTGAAGCAACTTAAAACTTACAGAAAAGTTGCAAGAATAATACAAAATCCTCCAATATTATGTTTCACCCAGAGACCCCATTTAAATTTTGTCCATTGTCTCAATAGTTTCCTGTTAGCAGAAGGATCCATTGTAGGATCGTGCGTTGCATCCAGTTGTCACGTTTTGCCTAGTCTCCTTCAATTTGGAACAATTCTTCAGTCTTTCGACTTTCTGCTTTTGATATTTCTGAAGAGTACAGGTCAGGTATTTTGTAAACTGTTCCTCAATTTGGCTTGGTCCACACTGATTTGACCCAGGTTATACATCCTGAGCCTGCATACTGCAGAAGTTATGCTGAGATCTCCTCATTACAATGTATCTGGTGGCACATGATATCAATTTGTCCCGTCATCAGTGAGTTTTCAGTTGATCATTTAGTTAAAGTGGAGTCTGGTTATTGACTCCATTTGTGTAGATTGAAAAAATAAGACAATATTTTGAGGATATGAGGGCCAGAGTTTCTCACTGCCAGAGAAACAAAGCTTAAATAGGGCAAGAAAAAAAACTAGAAAGAATTCTTAGATGTTGAATTCGATTTAGAGGTATTGCTGTTAAACTCTTAGTTTTCAGTTAGATAATTACAAATATAAATTAAGATGTAAATATGTGTGTATATCTGTATATGTGGATGTATTTACATACAGCATAGTTTTTGGTCTGTCCACTGAGAGGTCCTGGGAATAGTGACACCTCAAGCACTGAGCATAATTTAGCTTCTAAGTACCAGTGCCCACTGAAAGGAACTGAGACTCCTGGGAGAAATGGCTGATCCCAGAGCCAGGCCGGGAAAGAGGATAATGAGCCTGAAGTATCTTGTTCAACCAGAAAGTATGGAGATTCTCAAAACATGATCAAGATCTTTCAAAAAGTCCTCCTATTGGCCAAAACTGGGATATTTGGGGTATGAAAATTAACAATTATAGAAGAGATTGTAACCTATTGAATGAAATAGGAATCTTTGAGTCCACATGGATAAAATTTAATACATGAATAAATAAAGAAGGAGAAGAGAAAGATATTCCTACAGTAGAACATCTACTAACACATGTAAAAGATGTGTTAGTATTAGAAAGTCACCATCTGGCAACCATCACAGCTGTAATTAGGTCAGGCAAGAAACATCAATAGATGCTAAAACCATTGTGGGCAAGTAGAATGAGGAATAGGATTTTACAACAACACAAAATACTTATTAATTACAAAGGGAAAAAATTCTTTAAAATAGAGAAACCTGGCTCTCATTATACTCAAAATATTTTATTACTGCTCAGTTCACATGGATATGGCCAATCTCCTGATCCAACCAAGCTACTAACCATTTATATGCCCTTCTCCCAAGGGCTTGGACCCCTACTGGGGCCACCTTTCCATCTTTTTTTTTTTTTTAAAGAGTTTAGTTTTCCGTTTTCTCCCCAAAGCCTCCTGGTACATAGTTGTATATTTTTTTTAGTTGTGGGTCCTTCTAGTTGTGGCATGTGGGATGCCACCCCAGGGTGGCCTGACCAGTGATGCCGTGTCCGCGCCCAAGATCCGAACTGGCAAAACCTTGGGCCGCCAGAGTGGAGGGTGCGAACTTAACCACTCGGCCTCCCGGTCGGCCCCCCACCTTTCCAACTTACTCAATACTTTCCTTTATGTGGATTTTGACCACCATTGGACTGTCTTGTCTCTCTTTGAGGGCTTCTCTGTATATTTGTAAATATATTAAAAACTACCCTATAGTGTAGTTCCCTACTTCTGTGTTCTTTGTTGGGATCCTAGTCTCAAATCAAGGAATGAAAGTGACACAGAGAGGAAAAAATATTTCCTGACTCCTTTCATATTTAAAGGTCATTGTTCTACCCATATTATTTGAGCATATTAGTTAGCTTTGGGTCAGCAAAGCCATCTTTTCTAAAATAAACCATACCTGAAAAGCAAAATTTAGTCATTTAAAATGCAATCATATTTATAATAACATTTCAGTTTAATTGCTTTGCAACCATTTTGATTTATAATACACAGGAATTTGAATCATTCTTAAAATTATAAAAATAGATAGCATTTCAATTATTTTAAACCTTGAACCTAAAGAGTCAAACACTATACTTGCCAGGTCTTACAACATTTATTTTTTAAGTATGAGTTTCAAAAATGATGGAGTTTATTTTGTATCATTATCAAATATATGGATAACCAAGCTGTGGCACATTCATACAATAGAATATTATTCACTGAGAAGAAATGAGCTGTCAAGCCAAAAGACATGCAAGCACCTTAAATGCATATTGCTAAGCAAATGCACCCAGTGTGAAAAGGCTATATATTGTGTGATTCCAATAATATGACAATCTGGAGAAGGCAAAATTATTGAAACAGTAAACTCATCAGTGGTTTATAGGGATTTGAGGGGAATGCAAAAGGATGAATAGATGAGGTACAGGGGATTTTTAATTTTTCAGTTTGGAAAGGGGGAAAAACGAGTAATGTCACAGTAGAAAAACCTGGCAAATACTATCTCAGCCAGGTCTTCAAGGCCAGCATCAACAACTGTAAGTCATGTTTACAGTGTGTATGCTTGATATGATATGATGAAGATGGCACTTTACCTCTGTGGTGTTCCTTTCAATAGCTCGTCATCCCAGTCCTATGAGAACAACATGAGACAAATTCCAATTGTACGGCTTCTGCCATGGTTAGTTACACGTGTCACCTTGGCTGGGCCTATTCTGGATGTATCCATGAGGGTGTTTTTGGATGAGATTTACACTTAAATCAGTGGATTTTGAGAAAAGCAGATTATGCTCCATAATGTGAATGGGCCTCAACCTATCAGTTGAAGGTCAGAAAAGAACAAAAGGCTGACCTCCTAAGCAAGAGGCAATACTCCAGCAGATGACCTTCGAGCTTCCTTCCTTTCTTCCTTCCTTCCTTCCTTTCTTCCTTCCTTCCCTACTTCCCTCCTTCTCTCACTTTTCCCTGTAATGTTTACATTCTTGAACAAACAAAGTGTTTGTTATATAACGAAGAAAAAGAATACAGCTACAAGTAAAGGTGATTCCAAGTTAGATGCTCTAGGTTTCACTTTGATATTTCAGACTTACCACTTCCTTTTCTGGGTCTCTAAAGCTTTGGGATTCACCTTCAAAAAGTAGTGAAGAACCACAACACTGTAGGTCTTCACTGGAGAATAAAATAGGGATTATTGATGCTCCAACCCAAATCATGATGAGATAGATAACATTTACAGAAGACCGTATGAGAGATTTGTATTACCATTCATTGCTGTAGTTAGAGATGACAAATATATGATGCTTGTGCTACTATTTTCCCCTTCCTGTGGGCAGGAGGACATGACTAATTGAGTACAGTTCTTTTTCTAGACTGACAGAGTGGTCAGAGTTGGCCCTCATTACTATTCCTCTTCTAGGAACTCCAAATTATTTCCTTGGGTCATGCCAGACCATCAGAAAGCTGTATAAATAGTTACCTTCTCAGTCTCTTTAGAATCACATGTGCTAATTTCGTTTTTAATGATGACCCCTAAGTTTTTTTTAATCAAAGACCAATATAAGATTCGTATTACATTATTGACTTTGTATTAAAGACATTGTTGAAGATATTTTTTACTTAGTGGCCCTGTATATGAACTAGTAAGTAAATAATATTATTGTTGTTGTTGTTACTATGTCTTTTAGAGTATACTGGTAAGAAAAGCTTTGATTTCCATGAGGCTAGACTCTGCCTTTATGCTAATGAGAATTATAATTGGTACTGTTTCTCTTTTAACCTTGGATTCCAGTAAGCTCCAAGACAAATTTGAACTTCACCTATTGCAGCTAAATAAAGTGTTCTCTTTATTTGTTTGTTTAGTTTTATCTCTTATTGTTCCATAAAAGATTTGAGACAACAATGGTTTGAATTTCATGTTGTTATTTTCTCTGATTTTATACTCACATTTTCTCTAATCTTGATTTTTCTATTTTTATTTTACAGCTATTTTATTATATTTGTGAAGTCCGGTAGCATATGAATAGTTTTTTTAAAGTAAAACATCTGAATAGTAGATTATAGAGTATTTTATAGTTGTTTTTTAAAAATTTCAAATGTATATCATAACTTGGTTTTGATTTTAATATGTGATATCTTGTTTAGATGATATCCTTTTGGTATCCTTTTAATGAGCTGATATGAATGATGTAGTTGAAAGAGTATTGGACTAGGATTTACGAGACCTAAATTCTACTTTTTGTTGTTATGCTTAACCTGGGATTAAAAATTTAATGTCTCTAGGACTCATTCTTCTCAGAGTAAATGAAAATATATAACCCCTCTGCTATACAAAATTAATTGATATTGCACATTGGTTTTTATTTTTTAGCAAAAAGCTTTCAATTTCAGAACACAGGCAAAATTAAGAATCAACGGGAAAAAAATACAAAATCTCCATGTTCAAAATACATTTTATAATTTGCTTGGAAAAAAGTTCTTAGAAAAAGTATTATCAGAAAAACACCAAATTCCATTTGGGCATTTGGCTAACATTTTATTTTAATACTTTTTGAGGGATACATCTTAATAGTTGAAATTCCCATGACCTCATATTCTAATAGTTGTCATTAAAGTTGTTAAAACTTGAATCCATGAATGTTTCCAATGGAACCTTTTGTACTAAAACTGTAACCAGACTGAGGGTTTACATTGGAAGACAAAAACATATATAATAATACTCTTAGAAGACTCTGCTCTTGGAATTTCTCTTTCCTTTTCCCTATTTGGAGCTCCTGGTGACCTCCAAGTGAAGCCTGCGTGTACAAGATTAGAACAAAATAAACAAATTCGATTCCAATTTGCTAAAGTCTTTATGCTGAGTGGATGATAGAGGTCTACCCCAAAATTTTCAATGAGGTCCTGAAGAAACTGAACGTTATATGCTGGTAAATTTTACTGCTTGTTTATAATGACTTTTCTATTCCAGATATTCTTTAACCTCTGTGAATAATCAAAAACATGTCAATAAAACCTGGAAATCTTCAGCGTTTTTAAATTACACTCCTCACACATCCAAATAAATACTGGACCACGCAAGTAAAACCACTGGTAATACCAACTAGAAAAGACTGGTGTGTAATTGAGAGTTATGGTGGCTGCAAATTAAAGTCTCTATTGTCTTAAGTTGTAGGAGTTTCTTTAATAATAATTTTGATTCCAAATTTTGAATTCTTTGCAAATGCTTTAGTCTCAGTGAGGTCGCATATAACACTCATCGTTTAAATGAACACATCATGAAGATCGTCATTAATATTATCTTCTTGCTTATTCCTTTTGATAAGTTCCCCACAATAAAGATTTTTCAAGACTTCATTCCTTTTCCACAGTAAACACATTAGAATCATTTTGGGGGCTGATTATTACATAATATTTCATGGGATAGTCTGAATACTGGGAAGAAATATTGTTTTTTTTAATAATGTAAGAGGGTATTCGATAACTGATGAATTTAAAATTCCAAATTGAGCTTTAAAGTTTTTGATATTTTTGAGGGGCTAATCTTTGACTAGTTGTAGCCAGTTTCCTATTTGTGTGTGTGTGTGTGTGTAATATAAACTGACATGTTTTTATTTGGACTCTGGATGTCTCCTTATCTTTCAAAGTATAGGTCTTTCAAAGTGACACTTGAAAACTTCAATGCAAATAAATTGCAACTATAAGGAGTGTATTTCTAGATTGCTCTCTACACATGGGTTGACACACAAATATACATGTATTTTAATCTAAAATATCTGTGTGGAAATACATTTCCATGTATTGGAATGGCAAGGATAAAAATTCTTTCAAAGAAAACTTGCTCTAAATATTACTTAAAACATATCTATGAAATACAGAAAATATTTATAATATATTTTTAATTTTATTTTTGAATCATCATAGAGTCATGGGAAATTGGAAAGAAATGTACAAGAAGGTCCTGCACACCCTTCACCCAGTCTTCCCTGATGGTAACATATTTAATAACTATAGTACAATGTCATAACCAAGTAATTGACTTTGCTACAGTGCACTCTAATGCATTTGTTGAAGGATAAGTAATTAGCTGTGAATTTCAAGCAATAATTCTATTAATCTTAAAAAAAATCCTCAATCGTTTAGGTTTGAAGATATACACATAAACATACATATAGTTGAAACATATTAAATTGCTTGATATTTACCAATTTGGATCTACCAAATGACTATTTTGATTATCTCTCTATATCTATAGATATAGATGAATGAATATATTCAATTGAACCATATGAAATTGCCAATTTTCAAACTCTCTGAACTATAAACTGGCCATTTCTCATGAGTTAACATATCTCTTATTTCTGTCAAAGTGTATTTAGATCATTTTAGCATGCCTGAGGTTTGAACCACTTAGAATACTGGGAAAGGGTTGAAAGTGTAGGCGAGGAAGGATTAAAGGAAGATTTGAGACTGATTTTCGAACAGTCTGGAAGAGTGGATTATTAGAGAGGTCTAACAATCCCTGTAAACTCTGACAGACCTTCTCCAGGAACTCCAAGTTATTTCCTTGGGTCAAGCCAGACCGTCAGAAAACTGTGTATGAAATTCCAGGTATTATTTTTCCAAGGGGGCCTTCCTATGAGAGACTCTGTTTTTTAAATTTCTAGAGTTATTCCTCAATCAGAAGCTATTTATCTTCTCATGTCCTCTAAAAGGATACTCTTTCCTTCTTTTGCTCTCCTCAGGTTTAAAGAGTATATTTACAAAACTAAAAATTTCAACAAATACTTGAGACTATTTTATTGATATTGATTCATGTAGATTAACAAAAACAAACAATGATATAATTTCTTAGCAATATCTTAGAGATGACAAAGAATCTAAAATATTCAGCATAACAATGGAGTCCTCAGCCTTAGTGGGTCTCCTGTGATATCTAGCTGCTGAGCCAGTTATGTCCTTAAGGGTCAAATCTGGTTATGGGAAGAAGAGCCTTTATTTCAGCATATCAGAGTCTCATCAGAATTTTATCACATGGGACATAGGCACAGTTTCTTCCAGTCAAAGGAAAGATGTTCTTTCTTTAGAATTGAAATTCAGAAAAGGATATTCCACCTTGGCTGCCTCCTGGACTGCATGAATTGTTAAGATTAAACAAACTAATCACATCCAGAAAAATAATTAACAGGTATTGGGAGTGCTGAAAGACATGGAGATTTTGAGGAGTACGTATGTGTCATAGAGCAGGAGACCACAGAAATTCTATTTAAATTCATCAGATGTTTCCAATTTAATTTACTTTTGATGTTTTTTTACCTCTGGAAATCAGATAGGCTTAGGCAGGAGATGGGGACAATTCAGAGTTTCAGGTCTAACTAACCCAAAGAATGACTTTAACTGAAGGCTGGGGAGTATGACAACACTGGCTTCCATCTGCTCTAATGACAATTCAGTGGGCTTATCCATGGAACATTGATTTTGGTACCTCTGGGGAAGGCTGACAAACACAGTTCCCTATTTAGAGTTATGTCCATGGCTGGTCACCTGGCGTGGCAGAGCCATCCGGCTGCCTGTCCTTTGGGAGAGTGCACAACACTGATCTACACTCACCCACAGTTTATGTTTCTTGCCTGCTCAGCTAGTGCCAACCCAAGCAAGACCTAGTCTTTCTCATTGACCTTGCTAGCCCAAACTGAACAGTCACACCAGGCAGCTAAATTTGCTCCATACTTCTGCTAATACAAGAGTTATTTCTCTCTCCACTTGTCTTGGGATTTCCAATGGTAACCTAGGAAAACTTGAGCTGCAAGGGACTGGGAGGAAGGAGGGGAAGCAATAGGTAATTTGTGAGTACAGACTCTGATAAAAAAAAAAAATTCAGTGCCCAGCTGGAGATTTTTTCTGGTATCTTCCTCTTTTCCACCAAATACTTACAGATTTGAGATAGACCATTTATGAGAGACACTTCTTTCCTCTCTTTGTTCCTTTTTGAGGAAGTCATTAAGAAGGAGAATAACATAATAAAATTTTGGTATTTAATTTTCACAGGGGCACTCAGCATGATAATGATCTTAACGTTGGAGATGTCCTAGTAAGGACATGGCTGATGATTTGGGAGTTGACTGTTAAGCATGAATTTAGAAAATGGACTAGTAGTGGTTGACCACAAAGAACAGTTATGCCTATTGTGGCATGACTGTGAGCTGACCATGAGTGACACAGCCTCTCAGATCTGGGTAAATCAGATGCTTCTCTTCTTAATGCTCACCTTGGAGGATCGCCTTCTCTAACATGTGGTGAAGCTTACTACCCCTTTGCAAAACTTTTGCTGCTCTCCTGGTTTGTCTCTTCTCTCTTACATCTCTCTTTTATTATCCAGCAGTTCCTTCATTCTCTATAGACCCTCTGGTATAGAAATGTATTCAGGCCCAGTTCTTGGCACTTATCTCACTCTGCTTTAGGCGGTTTCATCCAGACATTTCAGATTCAGTTCATTTTCATAATTAATATTAATCTTGACCAATCACTCTAACTCTCATCTACACATCTAAAGTTTCTGTCTTTTTCTTTCCTAGTGACTTAGGTGAGATCTTATTAATTTTTGCCTAGATTCTTAGACTAATCCATATATAAAGCTTTCTTATAATTCTCTTTGTGATTGATTGTTTCCTCTTGGAGATAAGGAAATGAGATCTGGTACCAAATTTTGAATGAGAACATTTTATGAGGAATGTGGTCTATTATTTTTTCCTTTCAGGAGATGAAGAGTTGAAATCTCCATGATTTGATTTAGAATCAAATAAGAACTAGCTATGTGATTTGTTAAACGTTGTCTCCCACAGTTAGATAAAGGAATTTAGCCAACAATGAATAAATAACCAACTTTTCCAAATGAATTTTGAAGAAAGGGAGACACTCAGAGACTCCTTTCTGATATTAGCTGTGTTGGGGGAGATAAATAGATGATGAACATGCCTCAAAGAAAGGATCACTAATATTGCATTTATTGTCAATATACACGTCCTGAGGATGAGAAGGATGACTGAGAGTTCTTTCCAGGGACCTGCAGTAAAAGAACAGAGTACTGGTAGTTCATGTCTCTTAAAAGTGTATCCAATTTCTGTAAATTCTAATATATTTCTATATGCCACTCTGTTACTTTGGTGAAACACTGGGTCATTCTCCTCAAAAAACTTTTGCTTTCTTCAGTGTATAAATAATATACATGATTTAATCAGTACTTTCCACAATTGTCTTTTCCTGTATTTCTATCATCACTCTCTAGGCCAGCTTCCCCCTCCATACTCCAGTCATATACCCTAAATAGCAGCTATTTTGGTCTCTTTGTTGTTTGTTGGCTACTCCACATGTTCATCAATCTTTGGGCTTTTGCTCCAGTTTTATCCCCCTTACAATATCTTTCTTTCCCACTCCAAAAACATAGCTCAAGATTTACCTCTTTTGAGAAATCTCCTTGGGTCAAAAATTGTCACTCCTTTATCTATATTTCCATAGCATGTTGTTTTTATCTTTGTTATACCATAAATCATCTTAGCCATTATGTTAATGTTTTTGTTTCTGAATCTTATACTAATATTCTCTGTCATGTAGCCACTTAATAAGTGTTTCTAAACAGAATTGAACTCATTTAAGTTATGTTAAGCTAGAGCTCACCATTAGGTCCTGGTGAGTGGGTCAACACCAAAATTGCAATCTTTCTCTTAACTGCTAAAGGACCAAGCTGCAAGATTTTAAAGTGGAATATCAAGACCAATTTTCTTGTGTGACTTCTATCATTAATTATTTCATTTATTCATTTTATTAAAACAGGAATGTGCTAGGCATCCAGCACTGTGCTAGTTGAACAAGAAATGGTCTATACCCTTAAGGAGCTCAGAATCTGTAAAAGGAAATAGAAACTTAAGAAGGTGTTAAAATAAAAGGTGATGTAGAGAATATGTGTGGTGTCAAAGACACGAGATAGACCAGCTGTGCTTGGGGAAAGAGGAAAGAATTCACAGACGTCTGGAAAGATCTGTAGGAGCTGTCCAATTGGAGAAAGATTGCAGGGTATTCATGATGATCTCAAATTTCAATTTAATGTTTGTCTAATTATGGAACTAGGGTGCTGGTAATCATTGTAGGAATTTATTTGAATGAGTTTTTATGTAAGATTGTGTGTGTGTGTGTGTGTGTATGTTAAGCTCAAAAAGAAAGGGAGGAACTTCAGCACTGTGAGGAGATACTGAGTATAGAGATGGGGGAGAATGAAGAATGTCCCATCTTAAGCCTCTGCACTGATTTAAGACCTGGAAGGAGAGGAGTTAAGAACCAGAATCTAAAGCCATAGTGTTCATGAGCGAAGTTTTGAGATTCTAGGAGTAAATCCACTAATTCAGAGATGAGGTTAGAAAGTATGACATAAAATGGAAAAAATCATTTTCCCTAGCCCCCAACCATCTAACTGCTTCTCACACTAAAATGTATTTCTGGTGTCATGGCAACATTAATTGACCACTATCTGAGGTCGAGGATGAATATGCTTAGCAGAACAGCACTCCGATATAGGTCACAGACAATACAACATGGATGGGAGTGGTGCAGGAATTTACCTCTGAGCTCTTATGCATCTGAGAACATCTAGAAATGTGTACGTTAATCTTTGAGGGAACTTCAAAGTGCATTAAGCCACTGATATTTAAGCATTTCTGTAAATGTGGCATCTCCAAATGTGGGGAGGCTTGGGGAAATTCAGATGATCAGAAAGGTGTTTGACAGATGGAAAAGAGTGAAAGGAGCATTTTACAGTAGTTTCCATCAATGTAATTTTTTACTTCCTCAAGGTGTGGATGTTGAAGTCAAGCTTTGCAACTGGAAATATGGCGGTTCATCAGTATTAGAAATGTCTTGGTAGGGACCTAGGATGCCTTTTCCATGAATTCTCAAGAATGGTAGTTTTTGGGAGACTAATCTTGTGAAAGAAGAAGCATAATGATTGGGAAGCCAGACAATCACTAGATGTATGACTTTGGGCAAATCACTTAAATTCTGAGTCTCATTTTCTTCATTTGTAAAATGGAGATAATACCAAACTTGCCTAGGTTATTGTGAATATTAGGGAATCTAAAGAACCTGACAGATTAAGCACAGAACATATTACTGATATGTAGTATTCACTCAATAGATAATTGTGCTATACCATTAATATATTATTTTTTAATCTTACATTTTCATGATCTCCTTTGTCATTCAACTCAGTGATTCTCACTCAGAATTCTATAGGATAGATTTAAGCTACAGAAGATTTTATCTTTTTAATATACATATGGATTTAAATAAGTTCTTTCTTGTTGATGGTATATAGCTAAATACTGACATTTTAATAGCTTTGTGCTTTGCACGTGGCACTTTTAACTTAATGTGGCATAATACATATTCCATAAAGTGTGTTTTACCTGGCATGCTGACTGCAAAACATACCTTGCTAAGAAATTCTAGGCATTTCTTGTAATTCCTGCTCTCTGTACTTTTTCTATCTCAGGTGAACTTCTTCATAGGAGGGATCGGAATGCAATTTGACGATTGTTGCTGTAAAATTATTCGAGTATCAGAGATCCATTGCTACTAATGAATTCTGATTTGTATATAACTCAGAGCAGGCCAGCAAAAGAATGAAGGCTCTGTTTATTTCCAAAATGAAAGGAGGCAGGTGAGGTTGACTACTTGCAAGTGTCCATGTGCAACTGTTCATTCAAAATGAGAAAACTTGTAAAATGCTTATAAAATTCAGAAAACATAGCTGTTCTGGACATCCTGATAAACTCAGAAAATCACATATTTTTCTTTAAAAACTTATATACGAATAGATGATAGAGATCTTCAACTCTTAACTATGTCCATCCAAAAATCCCTTTAGTTGGTAATGGTAGAGATATTCCTTGGTTTCTATCTATTGAGAAGACTAAAATTGGTGAAATTGTCATAAAGCTCTATGTTTTACAGGCATCATCAAATTTCATGTGGAGTTTGAATCAAGGGGAAAAATACACTTATGATGCAAGTATAAAACTTGGTTAAAAAATAAGGAAAGAAGTCTTGCCCTTAAAACTTTTGTGAAAAACACACACTTCCAAATAATAGATGGAACTGTTGAGGTCACATGTCTTTTGTATGTCTCCTCCAGTGTTCTATTTTACAAAGCCCACAACTGTTATCTTTACTGAACTTTATAGAAAGTCATACTTAAAAGATCAAGTATGAGAAAGAACTGATTTGACAAAATATAGCAACTGTATTGTTCCCCATATCTTAGCAATGAGGTAAGCTCTGAAATGACTGTGTTTGAGAATGTATTGATTTAAAAAAAAACATGCAGACAATCTGATCATATTCAGGGATGTTGGTAGCATTAACTTTTATTTTTAAAAACTCATTGCCAAGAATACCATCCATTTGGATAAATGATTTTTTAATTTTATCTTTGAATAGTTGATGTTTTCTTCATTTTAAATCCAGGTAAATTAACATACTTATTGGGTTTGATTCAGATCTGTAATTTATTCCTGTCCTTCCTATCCAAAAGAGCAACTAGAATAAATTAATAGTGTCTCCACACCCAAACAGCATTAGGACATTGACATGTAAATGTCAGAGTGAGATCTTAGCCTTTGCAAGAAATACCCAAAAAAGATTGCCAAAGACCTTTAGTGTCAGGTAGGACAAGAACAGGAAAAAATTCTCCTTTACAATTCATTTCTACCTAGTGTTATGTCATATGTCAAAATAATTCTTCAATAGTTGCAAATGATATTCAGCTATTCCGGATTGATGGCATGATTCAGAAGGAGTTAATTCACTTTCTGATTACTCAAAATAAATTTTAAGCTTTTCTTTTGAAATAATTTTAGACTTACAGAAAAGTTTCAAAAATATTAGAGTATCCCTGTATACCCTCCACTCATCTTTCCCTAATGTTGATGTCACACATAATCATAGTGCAGTGATCAAAATGAAGAAATTAACATTGATGTAATACTATTGACTAAACTATGGACTATTCATATTTCATTAGTTTTTAATTACAATTCTTTTTCTTTTATTTGTTCCAGGATCCAATACAGGATACCACAAATTGGGTAGTTGTAATTTCTTAGTCTCTTCCAACATATGACTGTTCCTTTGCCTTTCGTTGTTTTCTATGACCTTGACACTTCTGAAGAGTAATGGTAAGTTATTTTGTAGAATACCCCTCAATTTGTAATAGATGTTTTCTCATGTTTATTTTGAGGTTATGCAGCTTTGGCAAGGATACTGCAGAGGTGATATGCCCTTCTTACTGTATCATATCAGGAGATACATGATCTTCTATTTCTCATTACAGTGACCTTAAAGGTGATATCTTGGGCTTTCCACTATAAAGTTACTATTTTCCCCTTTGTAATTAATAAATATCTTGGGGGATATTTTTTGAGGCTGTGCAAATATCCTCTTTTACCCACTAAGTAATATATTAAACTGGTGCTCTAGTCAGTGCGGCAGATCCCCAGGCTAACAGGCCAGGGG